>NC_056727.1:907014712-907029712 GCF_019279795.1 Protopterus annectens | reverse complement strand
CAATGTAGAATGCACTACAGAGATTACACTTAGCAAAATTCACAATGTTTTTAGTAGAGCAATCTGCATAAAATAAAAACTCTACAGGCTTGTGATGCACAGGGTGTAAAATCATGCAAATAGACCAAATACTATTACAAATTCTGCAATTTCTACAAGAAAAGGTCCCTCTACACTGAGACAAACCTGTCACATATTTTCTTCTGTTTGTAACAAAGATTCTTTATCAAATTCTTGCCATTTTTTAAACTAAAATTGGGTATAGAACCAACAACACGACTGATTTCAGGGTCAGTAAGGAGAATGGACCAGTTATTTTTAATGATGTCACATGTCTTGTTGACATCATTAGAAAAAGTAAGACATAGCCTATTCACAGATGTTGAGGAGATCTGCCTTTCTGGGAGTGCATTTGCTAGATGCTCATCTGAATAGTAGGGTTTGGTTTTGTAACTTTCATATGAATCTACTTCCACTATTGCTCTGTCAATATCAGACTTCTTATATCCTCTCTCAACAAACTCTGTAGTGAGATGATGCATGGCTTCCATTAATTCTTCCCTATCTGTATGTAATCTCTTGCAGCGTAAGTCTTGGTTCTTAACTATATTCTTATTAATGTGTCTAGGACGCATACTGGAGTGGTGAAGAATGTTGTTCTTCCTACAATCCTTCCTATGTATTCTGGTCGAGATATTACCAAACATATTTTTACTCACAGTTACATACAGAAAGTTAATTTCACCTTTGGAGTGACTAAGGGAGAAGGATAGGTACCCAGTTGTATTATCAAGGAACCTAACATATGTATCTAATTGTGTCTCATCACCATGCCAAGCAAAGAAGATATCATCCACAAAACGTTTATAAAACGTAATGTGCTGCTTGTACATGTCAGAGGTAAAAAACGTTTCTTTCTCCCACTGAGCCAAAACAATAGTGGCATATGTGTTGACACATGCCGTGCCCATAGCAACTCTCACTTTTTGAAGAATAAACTCTCTTTTAAACAAAAAGCATTCTCTAGAATCAAGTCTAGAAGGGCACATATCATATTGTTTTTGGTATTGCTGAAGTTGCTCTCCTTGGTAAGAAACTGAATGACATTCTCAATCCCTTCACTGATTTTTAAAGAATTTTTAATGGTTGTTGGTTTTATTTAAACCTTGTGTGTAAATTTATTTGTGTATTAAGGTCTGATGAAGAGGATTGCCTCGAAAGCGCTTACCTAACTTTGTGTTTTGGAATAAATTTCAAGTATTTTATTCTCCAGCCTACAAGTCTCTTTACTCTTACTTATATTTATATTCTTGGGTTCTTGGTTCCACCATCTCTCTACTTCCTACATTTATACAATTTTGTTTGTTTGGTGGAGATTTTTGGCTGACAGAATTTTATATTTTTTTTTGTGATGGAGGGTTATAACTTCATCTTGGAGCAATTTGGAGAGAACAGCAAGGACTGAAGAGTCTGCTAAAAAGGCTGGTTCATTTAATTCCACTGGGAATAGTGTGAACCCTTTACTATGTGTAAGCCTTGATGATGTAGAGACTGATTCTGCTAATCTTGACCTCAATGAGATAGCAACTTTCAAGAGCCATCTGAAGGAACTTGAGAATAAACTTTATAAGCACAAATGCCTTCTTTGGCAACGTTATCACTTTGAGGCTGCTATCTTCCACAAAGTGATACCTAGAGGGCTAAGGGTACTTAAAATGCCCTCCTATGGGGACAAGTACCCAGAACTCCTAAAAAGATGGCAAATGCTCAATTTGCAGTTGAGTATTGACTTTATGACATTAACAAATTAGTTATTTTTGGCTGAAGATAACTCCTTAGCCACTGACATTAACAATATGACTAATATGCTTGTGGATTCCTATACAGATTAGATCTGTGTTCAACACCTTGATGATGTCCTTCTAAATGTCTCTTTATAGGAAAGGAGACTGGAGAAGGAGAAAACAAAGAAATTGTGCAGAGATTTCTCTGATTTCCAAGCTGGGAATGTCTTCTCTTGGCCAAGGGTGACTCGACCAATATGAATACAGGGAAACGCTTCAGAGACGGGACAAAGAGCATTTCCTCCTGATTCAACTGTAAATAGTAGCCTGAGAGCTGGTGCACGTTCTTCACAACTAACCAAAGCAGTCAGCAGCTTTTTTGGCCTAGGAACAGTGGAAAAGCCACCCTGCAGCTAACAACAAAGTGTGTAGAGCAGGAAATACATCTCATGTACCTGCTATTAATAATCGTCAACAAGAAGGTAAAGTTAACATCGATCTTTTTAAACATAATGTCTGTTCAACTAAGTTTACTGAAATGCCATTAGTACCTGGCATTGTAGAAATAGATACTGAAGTTGATGTTCTCACTTCTGAACAGTGTAAGCCTTCACCTTCTGCTTTTAATGATGCAGCCGTTTCTCTTAACAATAGTTTAAACAAAAATAGCACTTGTGACAGTAATGCTGCAGCAGTATTTTCAAATGACACTAACAATGACTTTACTGCTCAAAATGCTGTTAATGTGCAAAGTGCTCAGAACTCAGCTAATGATTTTAATATTTAAATAATTACACAGAAACAACTGCTAATGAACCTGTAGTTAAACTGAAAATGTTTCCTTTCAACAACAGTAACTCTCTGAACATAGGATCAAAAGATAAAAAGAATGCTGAATGTCTACTAAGTCAGCGTTTTTTTTTGGACAAGGCTCTGCCTATAAGGCAGGATGTACGCAAGAGCAGGTCTAGAAGTTGCAGGAGACAGAGAAGGATAGAATCCAACCCCACATCTCAGAGCAGAGGCCCAAACACATGGGCTCACAGATAAATTACTTGGTCTCTAACCTATCTTCTGTTGCTCTCACCAAAGAGGAACTCTTGGTCCTGAATAAAGGACTATCCTTCATACCAGCTTGTGGCATGAATTTAGTTGATACCATCCTAGACATTAATTTGTTTGCCAGGAATACAATGTTGAAAGTTATCTATGATGATAATAATGAAGATAATGTTGACAGGTGCATTTTTAAGAAACCAAGTTGCTTTGTTCCTAATAATTCCCCTGCTATGAATGCCTTTGCAAAAATGTGTGAAGATGACCTTAGGAAAATGGCTACTTTGAAATCTAGTAATAGTTTTTACAATTTGACTATTAAAGAGAATGAGGCTCTACGAACACTAATTAATATGGAATTTTTAGTTATTAGACCTGCAGACAAGGGGGTGGAATTGTTGTGTTTGATACTGAAAATTATACGGATAGGATGTTTAGCATGCTTCATGATGAAAAAGTGTCCATCATATTACAGAAATTTCAGGTTAATGGTATTATCAACAGACTGAATTTCTATTTATATGGTTTGCTCATGACTAACCAAATAGACTACAATCTTTTCAACTATTTTAGTGTAGAACATCCGACTATACCAACAATTTATGGTCTTCCAAAAGTGCATAAAGATCCACAAAATCCCCCACTTCGACCTATTATATCAGGAAGAGATTGGCTCACAGAGCCAGTGTCTATATATGTAGAAAAACAGCTAAGATTTGTGTTGAATAAGGTAACTACTGTCCTCCGTGACAGCAAACAGTTCTTAGAACATCTTTATGACTGGGCTGAAACTCAGCAAGCTGAAGGTTTAACTGATGTTATCTTTGTTACACTGGACGTGAACTCTTTGTTCTTGGTTATCCCCAATGATGAAGGGATTGAGAATGTCAGGCAGTTTCTTACCAAGGAGTGCAACTTCAACAATACCAAAACCAATATGATATGTGCCCTTCTAGACTTGATTCTAGAGAATAATGTTTTTTTGTTTGAAAGAGAGTTTTTTCTTCAGAAAGTGGGAGTTGCTATGGGCATGGCATATGCCAACACATATGCCAATATTGTTTTGGCCCAATGGGAGAAATAAATGTTTTTTACCTCTTACATGTATAAGCAGCACATTACGTTTTATAAACGTTTTGTGGATGATATCTTCTTTGCTTGGCATGGTGATGAGACAATTAGATACATAGGTTAGGTTCCTTGATAACACAACTGGGTACCTATCCTTCTCCCTTAGTCACTCCAAAGGTGAAATCAGCCTTCTGGATGTAACTGCGAGTAAAAACATGTTTGGTAATATCTCGACCAGAATACATAGGAAGGATTGTAGGAAGAATGCATCCTAGACACATTACTAAGAATATAGTTAAGAACCAAGTCTTACGCTGCAAGAGATTAATACAGACAGGGAAGAATTAATGGAAACCATGAGTCGTCTCACTACAGAGTTTGTTGAGAGAGGATATAAGAAGTCTGATACTGACAGAGCGATAGTGGAAGTAGATTCATATGAAAGTTACAAAACCAAACACTACTATTCAGATGAGCATCTAGTGAATGCACTTCCAGAAAGGCAGATCTCCTCAACATCTGTGAATAGGCTATGTCTTACTTTTTCTAATGATGTCAACAAGACATGTGATGTCATTAAAAAGAACTGGGCCATTCTCCTTACTGACCCTGACATCAGTCGTGTTGTTGGTTCTATACTCAGTTTTAGTTACAAAAATGGCAAGAATTTGAAAAAGAAACTTTGTTACAAACAGAAGAAAATATGTGAGAGGTTTGTCTCTCAGTGTAGGGGGACTTTTTCTTGCAGAAATTGCAGAATTTGTAATAGTATTTAGTCTACTTGCATGATTTTACACCCTGCGCATCAAAAGCCTGTAGAGTTTTTATTTTATGCAGATTGCTCTACTAAAAACATTGTGAATTTTGCGGTGTAATCTCTGTAGTGCTTTCTACATTGGTAAAACCAATAGAACTTTAAAGGAAAGGATAGTGGAACATCTTAATGATATTAGGAACAGCAAGCTTACTAATGCACTAGCCAAGCATGTTTTAGACTGTGGAGACCAGCACAATTTTAAATTTTTGGTTTTGCAGAAAATAAATGTGAGTTTTAGAGAAGGTGGCATTAACAATGAAACTGAATATGCTGAATTAAGGTGGATAGTGGACTTTAAGGCATACTTATCACCTGACCTTAACAGTGCTGTTTCCTTAAAACCTCTCTTGAAAAAAAGAGGTTTGCTTCACTGATTTTTAAAGAATTTTTAATGGTTGTTTGTTTTATTTAAACCTTGTGTGCTAATTTATTTGTGTATTAAGGTCTGATGAAGAGGATTGCCTCAAAAGCGCTTACATAACTTTGTGTTTTGGAATAAATTTCAAGTATTTTATTCTCCAGCCTACAAGTCTCTTTACTCTTACTTAGATGGTGTATTAGTTTGTGCATGTAAAGTTTGTAACTAAGTTGTGTTTGGATGTTGTCTGTTTTCTGCAGTGCAAAGTTGATGGGTTAAAGTACTGCCCACTAGTACACTAATCATGAGTTTTAAATATATTTGTAAGGCTAAACTTACTTCATTTACCTTACTGTGATTTTTAATAGCTATTAAAGGGTTAAGTTGTATACACTGTGACACTGTGTATAAATTACTGTGAAGTTTACTGTAGGAAATATGTAAATAAGTACTGGCAGAGTAGGACTGAGAGTAAATGATGCTAGCGGGTAGCTACACTGAGGGCAGGTCATTAGGGAAGGACTCTGATTAAGGGAAGTGATGTAATCGAGGTTTCTACAGTGCAACAGATACTGGTCAAGTGAGAGAGAGAATGAATGCTGGGAAGTGTAGTGCAGCAGATGCTGTATAAAGGAAATGGTCTACAGTTAGGGGGCAATGGAAAGAGGTAAAAGTGGTGGAGCTGGACATCAAGGTAGAATGGAGCTGTCAAGACTCCTGCCACCTTTGCAAAAAAAAACAGTGCAACTGAATTGGGTCAGGGACCTTTGTCCCTCAGTTTGGTGATTTAAGGACAGTCAAGTAATTTCATAAATGATGATGATGGTGAAGCTTATAGGGCTTAAATGACTAGAATGATCAAAGGTTTGGGACAATGTAAGCAGCTTACAAAAGACACAGTTATGTATTTTAACTAAACAGACTGATGGTATAACATGTGGCTAACTGAGCATTTGTTACAGTACACTCAGAAATAAGAGTGTTAAGGACAATCAAAGACAGAGCTAGTGTCTGCAAAGACTCAGTCCAGCAGCTAAAACAAGCAGAACGACTCCATATATGAACAAATGTGGGGGGCTATACAAAAAAAAGTTATATATCAGGTAGCTGGACTGCATAATCAGTGACTAATGATAGCTGGCATATACGATTCAGCTATAAAGTATCAGCAGTTGTTACCTCAAATTATTTTTCCCCCTCCAAAATTTCCTGTCTCTGCAATGAGCTTTTTAAATGCTTGTATGCTGTTATTCACGATGTTGGACTTTTATGTCAAGATAGTAACTCACAAAATCCTGGTCTCTCCCTGCTTCTTGAGGTTCCCCCTTTTTCATCATCATTTCTTTCCACTATGAATTATAACTTTCTTCTTGTACTATGTATTGGAGCCTTACCTGTACAACTCTGAAATACCCATTCAAATCAGGTAATCCCAAACTGCCCTGTTCTACTGGAAGAATCCCTTTATCCCACTTGACTCTTGCTGTTTTCCCTTCCCACATAAAATCCTTCAGCTCTTTATTAATGCTATCCACAACTTTTCCTCTGGCTGATAAAAATAGTATACCTGACCTGTGTATAAAACGAAAGGGACTAAAAACATTTTATCTGCTTGTATTTTGCTATCCATATCCATGTAAAAGAGCTTCCAGTTTCTCAGTTTTTGCATTATCTTTTGTTTAGTCTCTTCCCACATATTCTTAGCTGCCACACCAGAATCCTTTTTAATCCATACTCCTAAGTACTTTATCATGTTCCCATAAATACGGGTATTGCTGAACCAATTTGTGTGTGGGTACATAGTTTACAGCTACTGCCTTTGTTTCATCTTCACTAATTTTGTATCCCAAAATACTTGAAAATCTCAAAATGTTCCACAACACTGAAATGTTCTTTCTTGATTTTATCAGATATAAAATAATATTATCTGCAAATAAAACCAGCTTTTCTTGACTACCATACCAATTATATCCTTGAATTTTGGAGTCTCTTATTTACTTTGCCAGTGGTTCTAAATATAACTTAAATAACAAAAAGGGAGAAAGGACACCTCTCCCTCGTTCCTATTCAGGCAGAACTTATCAGAGAGGATCCCACTCACTTTAGTTTCAGCCTCCTCTCCCTCAATTATCCTCCTAATTAACCTTATAATTTTAACAGGGAATGCAAATACTTCCATTTCCCTGTTCATAAAATCCCAGCTTACTCTGTCAAATGTTTTCTCTGCATTGAAACCCACCAACAACAGTAGTATTTTCTTACATTTTGCTTCCTGCTGGATCATCAGTGTTCTATTAATGTTGTCAAATGTTTGCCTCCCTTCCAAAAAAAAACACTGATCCTCGTCTATCAATTTAGCATCACTTTTGTCATTCTTTTAGACGTTACAGACATAACTGAAATGGGCCTGTATGCAGCTGGATTTGATGGGCCTTTACCCTCTTTAGATATTACAGCTACTACTGCTTTCTTTCAGGATGTTGGTACTTCTCCTCCTCTTAAAATACTGTTAAACAAATCCTTCCAGATCTTTATCAGCCTTTTCCCTCCAAGCTTCCAAACTTCCACAGGAATACCATCTATTCCTGAGGACTTTCCTGCAGATTGGTTATACACCACAATTTTTATCTCATCTCTTCCTATCCTAACTGTTAGTAATTGAGCCTCATCTGTTTCTAACCTTGGCATATTTAATTCTTCCATAAACATTACCATTTGTATGTCTTCTTGATTTCCATATCTCTCTGCTTTATATATATTTTCATAAAATTTCCAAAATATTTCTAGTACCTCTATAGGATATCTGTTTATCTTCCTTATTATAGGCTCCCTAAGCTTGGTGAATCCCCTTCTACTTTCTGTTGCCTGAGTTCTTCTTCTTCTTCTTTCGGCTTCTTCCTGGTTAGGGGTCACCACAGCAGATTACTGTCCACGCATGATTGGCAGTGTAGTTTTATGGTGTCGAGTTGCCAGCCCGGCGCCCAACCTTCCACAGAAGGCACACACTCACACCTAGGGCCAATTTAGAGTGTCCAATCCACCTACTGCATGTTTTTGGGATGTGGGAGGAAACCGGAGCACCTGGAGGAAACCCACGCGACCACAGGGAGGACATGCAGACTCCGCACAGAAGGCACCCCAGCCGAGGATCGAACCGGAGAACCTCTTGCTGTGAGGTGGCAATGCTCTTGCATTATTATCAAAAACAGCTGCTCAACAGCAGTCTTTCTAAACACATGCATATTATCAAGGTAATCCCTTATTTTCTCTTTAACATTCTGCAATTGCTCCTTTTCTTCTTCTGTGTGATTCCGCCTATTATGCAATACCTTTACCTTTATCAGTCCCTCTAAATAATTCTTGTAACTTCTTAACCATGTCTCTCTTTCTTTTATTCCCACCTTTTTTTAAACTGCACTTTAATTTTATCCCAATCCCTAGCTATACTTTCAGAAGAAATTTCTATCTTCCCTCATAACTCCTGAATAATTTCCATTACCCGTTCCTTAAATATTACAAAACTACTTTAATCTTAAACCCAATGAGACACTTCAAAAATACAAATTTGAGACTCATATGTGAAAACTTACTGAATTTGTAACTATGTGGCTGATCTGAAATGAATTAGCCCAGTAATATAATTATGGAGAGGCATTATAATGGATGTTAAGAGACAGGGATGTATAGAATAAATAAATGCATACAAAGATTATTACAACATAACATTAAAATGGGAAATACATTAAATATGACTTTAGCAGTGTAAACAACAAGCGAAGTACAAGACGTGCAAGTAAGGCGGACTGCTCTGGGTTGATAAACAGAAACGTACACAACATGACATCCATCTCACCTGATTGGATTTATGCAGATATAGGGCCTGATTTCAAAAGACTTACAGTGTAAGGAACCACTTACAAAGAAAGCAAGTCTTTTGGAATCTGGCCCACTTTGTAAGCCTGTTTACAGATGAGTCTTACTCTGAAGTAAGTCACTTACTCTGAGACCAAGTCTTTCAGAATCAGAACAGATTTGCACTGGGAGGAAATCTTTTGGTATCTGGCCCTTCATCTTGCCCCTTCTTCTACTTTTCTCATAAAGACAGACCTGTTCAAGGGTGTATGTATTATTAATTAACTGAAATAAGCCTTTATAAAGATGCCTCATCACTAACTATATGGGATCTACTATCTTAAGACTTTCTATTCCAAGAAATAAGAAAGTGCTCTCCTTTAGGGGCTTTCACTATGATTTTAAATGGCCAAATGGCCAATGCTCTGATTTTTAATATTCAAAGTTGAGAGGTATGGAACATGCTACCAATGACTGCACTGCAGTAAAGCAAATGCATTAAAAAATCCATGTACCATTATGACAAACTGGTTTCTGTATTTAGCAAACAGTTAAGAGTGTCAGTAATATTTCTTTTTTAAGACTGTCAACCATTTGTGTTATGTTAAAGCTGTTATAATTTGTATTTTGCCTACTCGTATACTAGTTGTTGTACTTCTTTAGTACATTTTTTCTATCTGCTGTATTTTTGTAGTTGGAGCTTTTCTCCTCGGGCATCCACTGAAAAAGGACCTGTGTCCAGTTGGACTTTCCCAGTAAACAAATGTAAAATAAATAAATAACTAAATAAATAAATGTTAATAGGCACATTAGTAAACAGCACATTGCTTCCCAATATAAATCAAAGAAAAAAATGCAGTGCTTGCAACAGAATTGGACACCATGCAAGAACCAAAGTTTACTGCATACTGTTTTAAAAGACTGGCATTAAAGTACTAGAGAAAGGATGATAAATGTGTGGGTCTACAGTCACTGTTTCACATAATGCAATCTGTAATACTGAAAAAGTCACATCAGGTACATCCTGAAATGTCCAGGATGAAAGGCTTAGACAAATCAAGTGTTTGGTGGCCTGCATGGATCAGAATGAAGAAAAGGCAGTAAACATGGTAAGCACAAGGCAGACAATACATTTACATCCACAGGGATGGTCTGAGAAGCCATGAACTATACTACATATGGACTGTGCTGGTCCATTCCTTAGAACAATGCTTCTAGTCTTGAGAGACGCTAACTCAAGCAGGAGGGATGCTTTGAACTAATTCACACATGCAACTGTTGAAAAACTGCATCAAGTTTTAGCACAAATGGCATTTTACAAATGTGATGCCTGATAATGAACCTTGTTTCATTAGTGGAGAATCTGAAGAGGTTATAAAGTGAGATCTGCCATCTAACTGTTGTATCACTTCATACAGCTGTAGAGGAAAGGATGAAGTAAACAAAGATGCGAAGCTAGAAATTAAGATGTCCTAACACTTTTTTTTTAAATAAGTTACAGATGTCTACATTCTTGTCTCCAGCAGAAATACTTATGTTATGCAGGCTGAGATCCACATTTGCCTTAATTTTACCATATTCAAAAGCAAAAAGACAGAGAAAATGGCAAGTTCAAGGGCACACTTTTAGCAAAAGCACATATCTGAAAAGTTTTGTAGCTGGAGATGAAGTCTAAGTGAAGACGTACTGTTACAGCCATAAATGTATTTCTGCAGTACTGGTAGTTGTTCGGACTTGTCTAGCACTGAGGACACTGGCAGCAGTTACTCTACAAGGAGACATGTCAATCATATCAGAGTATTTCTCATAGAAACTGAAGCAGTTTACAAACCTCCATGAAGATTTTTTTTCACAGATGCTTAATAAAATAAGCAGTTTAAGACTTGCAGCAAAAGTATCACTGTATTACATTCAACAATGCCAAGGTTCCCCTAGTTATTCTAAGAGCTAACTGCCTGATGTTCTCTCATAAAAAAAAAAAAAAACTTCTCTTTCTATATTGCTGCCCGTCACCAGGTTCACAACATGATTTTAAATAATTTACCCATAATAACCACTCATCTACTTCCAAGCCTTTGGTTGTAATCTCCCCAGACTGCCCACTTGAATGCATTTTTGAAACCCAAAGTACAGAAATCCTTCTTATTATCCGCAGTGCAGCAGTTTAAAGTGAATCCCGTGCAGAATACTCTATAAGAAATACTGGGTGAACAAATTGGTATAACTAAGGAAATTATTTTTTTGAGCTGTGGTAAAAAATTGGAATTGCCAAGACACAGAAAGGCCTTGCTGAGTCTAATTATGGTGGCTGCCAAAAAACAATTACTAGAAAATGGAAATCAGAGTCTAAACCAATTTTACTAGAAGGAGTGAATATAGTAACAGAGACAAAAACAACTAGAAATAAGATCTTTATAAAAGGGTAGTAGTAAATTACATAGAAAAACAATGGGAATTATGGGAACAATACACGCAGAATAACGTTCTGGAAAAGGAATGAGGTTTAAAAGAAGGCAGGATTTGAATGAGCTTTGTAATGTTTGACAGTTACTGGATAGTTTATAAATGAAGTATAGTGTTTGCAACTAAAATATGTCAATATAGTTTGTTTTCATTTACATAAATATATGACTGCCTATGTTTTATGTGATAATAACGTTGCTTTTGCTTTAAAAATGCAAGAGTTTAAGACCAATATTAATTGTACTCTGGCCAAGTTCATAGGTTCATAGGTAAGTACTAGGCTATCTGCCTGAGGGCATCTATAAGCCTAGCCAGAATGTGTTGGCTTTCGCCGTCCCCTTAGATTAGTTCCCTGTGCCTTGGTCCAGCAGAGCCATTAGTTCCCTGTGCCTTTGTCCAGCAGGGCCACTGCAGTGAACCCCGGGGTAAATTTTCTGTTTCCCATCCACTCATCAAGATTTGTCTTGAAGAGTGTTAGTGAGGGGCTCTGCCTAATGTAAACTGGAATCCTGTTCCAAAGCATGGGGAGTCTCTGGGACAGGAATTGATCCCTCCAGCACGTCCTATTTATCGTTGTGGTGAGGTTTAGATCCCTAGAGCATGTGGCTCTTGGGGATTTGTTTTTTTTAGGTGGAGCATGTCCATCAATTCTGGGTCGGACATGGCCTTGTATGACAGGCAGAGGTCACCTCTGAGTAAGCGGTATGCAACCGAGTACAGCTGGAGTTTCTTCAGTCTGGCTGCATAGGGCATATGTTTGAGGCCAATAATCCTTTTGGTGAGGTACTTCTGTGGTCTTTCCAGCTGTTGCAGGTGTCTTGTAAGGTACATCCCAAATGGGGCATTGTACTCTATGATGGGTCTGATGAGTGATGAGTAGAGGGGCACAATAACCTCTTTTGGTCTAGATGCGAACCCTTTTGTGATTAGGTGGGCCACATAGAAGGATTTTCGAACCAGCTTGGCAATATCACTATCAAAGGAGAGATTACTATCTACTTGGGTCCCCAGATCCCTTATTACATTTTCTGTATTTAGGGGACTACCACGTATGTAGTAATTCATGGGTACTTTGTTTTTTCCAAAGGGGATGACTATGCACTTTTTGGCATTTAGCTTGTGGCAATGATTTTGACACCAGGTATCTGTCTCAGTGAGACCCTTCTGGAGGATGTCTGTATCAACTGGAGAGTCAATTATAGCCCCTAGTTTGCAGTCGTCTGTGAACTTGGTCAGCCATAGTCCTCTTGTGCTTGCCTTTACCTCTGTGAAGTATATACCGAGCAGGAGGGATCCCAGGACTGAGCCCTGTGGAAGGCCATTTGTAACTAGTTTACAGTCGGACCTAGAGCCTGCAGCTCTCACTGTGTGGGTTCTATCCGGGAGCCAATTGGCAACCCATCTCGTGACATAGGGGTTTATATTCAGGCTGGTGAGCTTGTCTATAATACCAGAATGGGGAATGGTGTTGAAAGCCTTTGCGAGGTCTAGGTAGGCTGTGTGGACCTCCTTTCCCTTGTCTAAAGCCTTGGTAACTGTATCAAAGAAGTCCACCAGGTTTAGCAGGCATGATCTGCCCTTAACAAAGCCAAATGTATAGGGTCCAATGTTTGAAGGTTCCCAATGTCTCTGTTAATGAATTCCATGATGATGCACTCCATAGCCTTGCTGACCAGGCTAGTCAGCCATATAGGGCGATAGTTCCTAGGGTCCGTTGTGGCTCCACCTTTGTGGAGCGGGAAAACTGTTGCTGTGTGCCACTCTATGGGTACATAGCCTGTAGAGAGGCTGAGTTTGAACAGTGTGTTTAGGTGAGGGGTTAATTAATTTTGGTGCTCATGTAAGACACAGCCTGGGACACAGTCTGGTCCCACTGAAGCTGTATTTTTGGCTTTGGATAGGGCTGTTTTAACCTGTGAGTCAGTGATTGCCGTGGCACTACATTCTTCTGGTATGGTTATGGGCCCTTTAGGGGGTGAGAGGGGGGTGAAGTTTTCACTAAAACTGTCTGCCACAATGTTGGTAATATCAGTCGGTTCAGTGTATTTTGTGCCATTCTGCACTAACTCAGAGCAGATCTGAGAGTTTCCACTTAGGTTATTGACATAGCTAAAGAATGCTTTGTGGTTATCTTTGGAGTCCTTGGCAATTTTTCTTTCAAAGCTAGCCTTGGATGATTTTATGAGGGATCATAGTTTCTTTCTGATACTAATCAGGGATGTCTTGCCTTCTTGGGAGTTTACTCTTTTCTGCACTAGTTTCCTCCTTCTATTGTATAGCTTGTTTATGGGCAGGGGTCCACCAGACTGGTTTCCTTTTCTTGGAGGAGTGAGTCTTGGCTTTGCTTGGGATAGCACGAGCCATGCATTCTTGCAGGTGCTCATAGAGTGCCTTTGTAAGGGATTCAGCAGCTTGAACAGCATTGTCCTTTAGCATGGCGGCTGTGAACCTTTCCACCTCGGTGTTAAGTAATGTGAAGTTTGATTTTGAAAAGTTTTTCACAATGGTTTCCTTGATTGGGGGTGGGGGCGGAATGTGGATATCCAGAGTGATTAGTCTATGGTCTGATCTAACCATCCAGGGTTTGACCTCCGGTGTAGAACACCGGTCGCCCATGTTGGTGTTGACCAGGTCCGATATGTTGTCACCTCTGGTGGGGGTGTTGACCAGTTGATCCAGGGCATTCGAGTTTATAAATTCTAGGAAGCGTTGGGCAAGGGAGTTAGTACTTGAGTAATTCTCCCAGTTAATGTTTGGGTAATTGAAATTAGGGCGTTTG
Organism: Protopterus annectens; assembly: GCF_019279795.1. NCBI lineage: Eukaryota > Metazoa > Chordata > Ceratodontiformes > Protopteridae > Protopterus > Protopterus annectens. The sequence continues at coordinate 907,015,532 of NC_056727.1, read as the reverse complement.
GTAGGACCTTCATATTTTCCACTGTCTCCAGAAATGCAGAACGGGGTCCTGCGTCATGGTGGGTGATCTCTAGCAAGCTACAATTTGAATTGCAGTTTTGCCCGTTGTTAGTTGCACATGGATGATCTCGGAGGCATTGTGCTGTGCCACTAACCTGGAGGTGTGGGTATCCTTGATGAATATGGATACACCCCCACCTTCTGTGTTTCGGTCCGGGTTCTGTGATCGAAAAGTATGGTATGAGTTATAGCCTGGTAGTGCTGGGGTGCTCTCAGCAGCCTTAAACCAGGTTTCTGTTATTGCACAGATATTGATGTTCTCCATACTGAGGAGTGTCTTGAATGCATGCATTTTGAGGTTTAGACTTCTGGCATTAAGTAGCATTACCCTCAGTTTTTGGTTTCCTGTGCTATTTACAGTGGTGGGTTTGTCTTTTGAGCCTTGCCTAAAAAAGGCACTGTGGGGGAGGCAAAAGCCTTGGCCAGTATTCGAAAGCCTACGGGTGACAGGTGCAAGCCATCTCTTGCAAAGCAATGTTGCTTATCGAACATGTCATCCCAGGTGGACAGATACTGGATCCCCTTTGAATGACACCAGAAATTTAGCCAATTGTTGAAATTGATAATTTTTTCTTGATACTGTGGCATCATTCTTGGTGAGGGCAGGATGCTACTCAGGGTCAGGGTCATACCGGCCTGGGCTATGTGATTAGAGAGCTCTTCCATGTCTCTTTTCATGTAGTCCAGGGAGGTACGTCTCAGGTCATTCACACCAACATGGACAATGTCAGAGTCATATTTGTACATGTCCTGGAGTGACC